>NW_027459478.1:0-2500 GCF_050624435.1 Tenrec ecaudatus
GGTTTGGTTAGGGTTACGGTTAGGGTTAGGGTTAGGGTTAGGTTTAGCGTTAGGTTTAGGGTTAGGGTTAGGGTTAGGGTTAGGTTTAGGGTTAGGGTTAGGCTTAGGGTTAGGGTTAGGGTTAGCGTTAGGGTTAGGGTTAGGGTTAGGGTTAGGGTTAGGTTTTTGGTTAGCGTTAGCGTTAGGGTTAGGGTTAGGGTTAGGGTTAGCGAAGTGTTAGGGTTAGGGTTAGGGTTAGGGTTAGGGTTAGGGTCAGGTTTAGGGTTAGGGTTAGGATTAGGTTTAGCGTTAGCATTAGGGTTAGGGTTAGCGTTAGCGTTAGCGTTAGTGTTAGGTTTAGCGTTAGCGTTAGGGTTAGGGTTAGGGTTAGCGTTAGCGTTAGAGTTAGGGTTAGATTTAGGGTTAGGGTTAGGATAAGGTTTAGGCTTAAGCTTAGGGTTAGGGTTAGGGTTAGGTTTAGGGTTAGGGTTAGGGTTAGGGTTATGGTTAGCCTTAGGGTTAGGGTTAGGGTTAGGGTTATGGTTAGCCTTAGGGTTAGGGTTAGGGTTAGGCTTTCGGTTAGTGTTAGGGTTAGGGTTAAAGTTTGGGTTAGGGTTAGCGTTAGGGTTAGGGTTAGGGTTAGGGTTAGGGTTAGAGTTAGGGCTAGGGTTAGGTTAGGGTTAGCGTTATGGTTAGGGTTAGGTTTATGAATAGGGTTAGGGTTAGCGTTAGCATTTGGGTTAGGGTTAGGGTTAGGGTTAGAGTTAAGGTTAGGGTTAGGGTTAGGGTTAGGGTTAGGGTTAGGGTTAGCCTTATGGTTAGGGTTAGCGTTAATTAGGGTTAGGGTTAGCGTTAGCGTTAGGGTTTGGGTTAGGGTTAGGGTTAGGGTTATGGTTAGGGTTAGGGTTAGGGTTAGCGTTAGCGTTAGGGTTAGTGTTGGGTTAGGGTTAGGGTTAGGGTTAGCGTTAGGGTTAGGGTTAGGGTTAGGGTTAGCATTAGGGTTAGGGTTTGGGTTATGGTAAGGGTTAGCGTTAGGTTAAGGGTTAGCCTTGGGGTTAGGGTTAGAGTTAGGTTTAGGGTTAGGTTTAGGGTTAGGATTAGTATTAGGGTTAGCCTTTGGGTTAGGATTAGGGTTAGGGTTAGGGTTAGGGTTAGGGTTTGGGTTAGGGTTAGGGTTAGGGTTTGAGTTAGTGTTAGGGTTAGGGTTAGGGTTAGGGTTAGGGTTAGGGTTAGCGTTTGGGTTAGGGTTAGGGTTAGCCTTAGGGTTAGGGTTAGGTTAGGTTTAGGTTTAGGGTTAGGTTTAGGGTTAGGGTTAAGGTTAGCGTTAGGGTTAGGGTTATGGTTCGGGTTCGGGTTCGGGTTCGGGTTAGGGTTAGGGTTAGCGTTAGGGTTAGGGTTAGCGTTAGCATTAGCGTTAGGGTTAGGGTTAGGGTTAGGGTAAGCGTTAGGGTTAGGGTTAGGGTTAGCGTTAGCGTTAGGGTTAGGTTTAGGGTTAGCGTTAGGGTTAGGGTTAGGGTTAGGGTTAGGGTTAGGGTTACCGTTAGGGTTAGGGTTAGGGTTAGGGTTAGCGTTAGCGTTAGGGTAATTGTTAGTGTTAGGGTTAGGGTTAGGGTTAGCGTTAGCGTTAGGGTTAGGGTTAGCGTTAGCATTAGTGTTAGGGTTAGGTTTAGCGTTAGCGTTAGGGTTAGGTTTAGGGTTATGGTTAGGGTTAGGGTTAGCGTTAGGATTAGGGTTAGGGTTAGCGTTAGGTTTAGGGTTAGGGTTAGGGTTAGGTTTTCGGGTTAGGGTTAGGTTTAGGGTTAGGGTTTGGTTTAGGCTTAGGTTTAGGGTTAGGGTTAGCGTTAGGGTTAGGGTTAGAGTTAGGGTTAGGGTTAGGGTTAGGGTTAGTGTAAGGGTTAGGGTTAGCGTTACGGTTAGGGTTAGGGTTGGCGTTAGGGTTAGGGTTAGGGTTACGGTTAGGGTGAGGGTTAGGGTTAGGTTTAGCGTTAGGGTTAGGGTTAGGGTTAGGTTTAGGGTAAGTGTTAGGCTTAGGGTTAAGGTTAGGGTTAGGGTTAGCGTTATGGTTAGGGTTAGGTTTAGGGTTAGGGTTATGTTTAGGGTTAGCGTTAGGGTTAGGGTTAGGGTTAGGGTTAGCGTTAGTGTTAGGGTTAGGGTTAGGGTTAGGGTTATCGTTAGGGTGAGGGTTAGCGTTAGGGTTAGCATTAGAGTTAGGGTTATGGTTAGCGTTAGTGTAATGTTAGGGTTAGGGTTAGGGTTAGGGTTAGGGTTAGCGTTAGCCTTAGGGTTAGGGTTAGGGTTAGGGTTAGGGTTAGCGTTAGCGTTACCGTAAGGGTTAGTGTTAGGGTTAGGGTTAGGGTTAGCGTTAGGGTTAGGGATAGGGTTAGGGTTAGGGTTAGGGTTAGCGTTAGGTTTAGGGTTAGGGTTACGGTTAGGGTTATGGTTATGGTTAGGGTTAGGGTTAGGGTTAGCGTTAGAGTTAGGGTTAGCGTTAGGGTTAGGGTTAGGGTTAGGGTTAGCGTTA
>NW_027459478.1:12500-15000 GCF_050624435.1 Tenrec ecaudatus
TTATCGTTAGGGTTAGGGTTAGGGTTAGGGTTAGGTTTAGGATTAGCGTTAGGGTTAGGGTTAGCGTTAGGGTTAGGATTAGAGTTAGGGTTATGGTTAGCGTTAGGGTAATGTTAGGGTTAGGGTTAGGGTTAGCGTTAGCCTTAGGTTTAGGGTTAGGGTTAGCGTTAGCGTTACCGTAAGGGTTAGTGTTAGGGTTAGGGTTAGGGTTAGCGTTAGGGTTAGGGATAGGGTTAGGGTTAGGGTTAGGGTTAGCGTTAGGGTTAGCGTTAGGGTTAGGATTAGGGTTAGGTTAGGGTTAGGGTTAGCGTTATGGTGAGGGTTAGCGTTAGCGTTAAAGTTAGGGTTAGGGTTAGGGTTAGGGTTAGGGTTAGGATTAGGGTTAGCGTTAGGTTTAGGGTTGGGGTTAGGGTTATGGTTATGGTTAGGGTTAGGGTTAGGGTTAGCGTTAGCGTTAGGTTTAGCGTTAGGGTTAGGGTTAGGGTTAGGGTTAGCGTTAGGGTTAGGGTTAGGGTTAGGGTTAGGTTTAGGGTTAGCGTTAGCGTTAGGGTTAGGTTTAGGGTTAGGGTTAGGGTTAGGCTTAGGGTTAGCGTTAGGGTTATGGTTAGCGTTAGGTTAGGGTTAGCTTTAGGGTTAGGGTTAGGGTTAGGGTTAGGGTTAGGGTTAGCGTTAGGGTTAGGGTTAGGGTTAGGGTTAGCGTTAGGTTTAGGGTTAGGGTTAGGGTTAGGGTTAGGGTTAGAGTTAGGGTTAGAGTTAGGGTTAGCGTTAGCGTTAGGGTTAGGGTTAGGTTTGGCGTTAGGTTTAGGGTTAGGGTTAGGGTTAGGTTTAGGGTGAGGGATAGGGTGAGGGTTAGCGTTAGGGTTAGGGTTAGGTTTAGGGTTAGGGTTAGCATTAGCGTTAGGGTTAGGGTTAGGGTTAGGGTTAGGGTTAGCGTTAGGGTTAGCGTTAGGGTTAGGGTTAGGGCTAGCGTTAGGGTTAGGGTTAGCGTTAGGGTTATGGTTAGGGTTAGGGCTAGGGTTAGGTTTAGGGTTAGGGTTAGGGTTAGGGTTAGGGTAATGTTTAGGGTTAGGGTCAGGGTTAGGGTTATGGTTCGCGTTAGGGTTAGGGTTGGGATTAGGCTTTCGGTTAGTGTTAGGGTTAGGGTTAAGGTTTGGGTTAGGGTAAGCGTTAGGGTTAGGGTTAGGGTTAGAGTTAGGGCTAGGGTTAGGTTAGGGTTAGCCTTATGGTTAGGGTTAGGTTTATGAATAGGGTTAGGGTTAGCGTTAGCATTTGGGTTAGGGTTAGGGTTAGGGTTAGAGTTAAGGTTAGGGTTAGGGTTAGGGTTAGGGTTAGCTTTAGCGTTAGCGTTAGGGTTAGGGTTAGGGTTAGGGTTAGGTTTAGGGTTAGGGTTAGCGTTATGGTTAGGGTTAGCGTTAAGGTTAGGGTTAGGGTTAGCGTTAGCGTTAGGGTTAGGGGTAGGGTTAGGGTTAGGGTTAGTGTTAGGGTTAGGGTTAGGGTTAGGGTTAGCATTAGGGTTAGGGTTAGGGTTAGGGTAAGGGTTAGCGTTAGGTTAAGGGTTAGCCTTAGGGTTAGGGTTAGAGTTAGGTTTATGGTTAGGTTTAGGGTTAGGGTTAGGGTTATGGTTCGGGTTCGGGTTCGGGTTCGGGTTAGGGTTAGGGTTAGCGTTAGGGTTAGGGTTAGCGTTAGCGTTAGCGTTAGGGTTAGGGTTAGGGTTAGGGTAAGCGTTAGGGTTAGGGTTACAGTTAGGGTTAGGGTTAGGGTTAGCGTTAGCGTTAGCGTTAGGGTTAGGTTTAGGGTTAGCGTTAGAGTTAGGGTTAAGGTTAGGGTTAGGGTTATCGTTAGGGTTAGGGTTATGGTTAGGGTTAGCGTTAGCGTTAGTGTAATTGTTAGTGTTAGGGTTAGGGTTAGGGTTAGCGTTAGCGTTAGCGTTAGGGTTAGGGTTAGGGTTAGGGTTAGCGTTAGGGTTAGGTTTAGGGTTAGGGTTAGCATTAGGGTTAGGGTTAGGGTTAGGGTAAGGGTTAGCGTTAGGTTAAGGGTTAGCCTTAGGGTTAGGGTTAGAGTTAGGTTTAAGGTTAGGTTTAGGGTTAGGGTTAGGGTTAGGGTTAGGGTTAGGATTAGGGTTAGCGATAGGGTTAGGGTTAGGGTTAGTGTAAGGGTTAGGGTTAGCGTTAGGGTTAGGGTTAGGGTTAGGGTTAGCGTTAGGGTTAGGGTTAGGGTTAGGGTTAGCATTAGGGTTAGGGTTAGGTTTAGGGTAAGGGTTAGCGTTAGGTTAAGGGTTAGCCTTAGGGTTATGGTTAGAGTTAGGTTTAGGGTTAGGTTTAGGGTTAGGGTTAGGGTTAGGGTTAGGGTTAGGATTAGGGTTAGCCTTAGGGTTAGGGTTAGGGTTAGGTTTAGGGTTAGGGTTTGGGTTAGGTTTAGGGTTAGGTTTAGGGTTAGGGTTAGGGTTAGTGTTAGGGTTAGAGTTAGTGTTAGGGTTAGGGTTAGGGTTAGGGTTAGGGTT
>NW_027459478.1:20000-22500 GCF_050624435.1 Tenrec ecaudatus
TAGGTTTAGGGTTAGGGTTAGGCTTAGGGTTAAGGTTATGGTTAGGGCTAGCGTTATGGTTAGGGTTAGGTTTAGGGTTAGGTTTAGGTTTAGGGTTAGCGTTAGGGTTAGGTTTAGGGTTAGGGTTAGCTTTAGTGTTAGGGTTAGGGTTAGGGTTAGGGTTATCGTTAGGGTTAGGGTTAGGGTTAGGGTTAGGTTTAGGATTAGCGTTAGGGTTAGGGTTAGCGTTATTGTTAGGATTAGAGTTAGGGTTATGGTTAGCGTTAGGGTAATGTTAGGGTTAGGGTTAGGGTTAGCGTTAGCCTTAGGTTTAGGGTTAGGGTTAGCGTTAGCGTTACCGTAAGGGTTAGTGTTAGGGTTAGGGTTAGGGTTAGCGTTAGGGTTAGGGATAGGGTTAGGGTTAGGGTTAGGGTTAGCGTTAGGGTTAGCGTTAGGGTTAGGATTAGGGTTAGGTTAGGGTTAGGGTTAGCGTTATGGTGAGGGTTAGCGTTAGCGTTAAAGTTAGGGTTAGGGTTAGGGTTAGGGTTAGGGTTAGGATTAGGGTTAGCGTTAGGTTTAGGGTTGGGGTTAGGGTTATGGTTATGGTTAGGGTTAGGGTTAGGGTTAGCGTTAGCGTTAGGTTTAGCGTTAGGGTTAGGGTTAGGGTTAGGGTTAGCGTTAGGGTTAGGGTTAGGGTTAGGGTTAGGTTTAGGGTTAGCGTTAGCGTTAGGGTTAGGTTTAGGGTTAGGGTTAGGGTTAGGCTTAGGGTTAGCGTTAGGGTTATGGTTAGCGTTAGGTTAGGGTTAGCTTTAGGGTTAGGGTTAGGGTTAGGGTTAGGGTTAGGGTTAGCGTTAGGGTTAGGGTTAGGGTTAGGGTTAGCGTTAGGTTTAGGGTTAGGGTTAGGGTTAGGGTTAGGGTTAGAGTTAGGGTTAGAGTTAGGGTTAGCGTTAGCGTTAGGGTTAGGGTTAGGTTTGGCGTTAGGTTTAGGGTTAGGGTTAGGGTTAGGTTTAGGGTGAGGGATAGGGTGAGGGTTAGCGTTAGGGTTAGGGTTAGGTTTAGGGTTAGGGTTAGCATTAGCGTTAGGGTTAGGGTTAGGGTTAGGGTTAGGGTTAGCGTTAGGGTTAGCGTTAGGGTTAGGGTTAGGGCTAGCGTTAGGGTTAGGGTTAGCGTTAGGGTTATGGTTAGGGTTAGGGTTAGGGTTAGGTTTAGGGTTAGGGTTAGGGTTAGGGTTAGGGTAATGTTTAGGGTTAGGGTCAGGGTTAGGGTTATGGTTCGCGTTAGGGTTAGGGTTGGGATTAGGCTTTCGGTTAGTGTTAGGGTTAGGGTTAAGGTTTGGGTTAGGGTAAGCGTTAGGGTTAGGGTTAGGGTTAGAGTTAGGGCTAGGGTTAGGTTAGGGTTAGCCTTATGGTTAGGGTTAGGTTTATGAATAGGGTTAGGGTTAGCGTTAGCATTTGGGTTAGGGTTAGGGTTAGGGTTAGAGTTAAGGTTAGGGTTAGGGTTAGGGTTAGGGTTAGCTTTAGCGTTAGCGTTAGGGTTAGGGTTAGGGTTAGGGTTAGGTTTAGGGTTAGGGTTAGCGTTATGGTTAGGGTTAGCGTTAAGGTTAGGGTTAGGGTTAGCGTTAGCGTTAGGGTTAGGGGTAGGGTTAGGGTTAGGGTTAGTGTTAGGGTTAGGGTTAGGGTTAGGGTTAGCATTAGGGTTAGGGTTAGGGTTAGGGTAAGGGTTAGCGTTAGGTTAAGGGTTAGCCTTAGGGTTAGGGTTAGAGTTAGGTTTATGGTTAGGTTTAGGGTTAGGGTTAGGGTTATGGTTCGGGTTCGGGTTCGGGTTCGGGTTAGGGTTAGGGTTAGCGTTAGGGTTAGGGTTAGCGTTAGCGTTAGCGTTAGGGTTAGGGTTAGGGTTAGGGTAAGCGTTAGGGTTAGGGTTACAGTTAGGGTTAGGGTTAGGGTTAGCGTTAGCGTTAGCGTTAGGGTTAGGTTTAGGGTTAGCGTTAGAGTTAGGGTTAAGGTTAGGGTTAGGGTTATCGTTAGGGTTAGGGTTATGGTTAGGGTTAGCGTTAGCGTTAGTGTAATTGTTAGTGTTAGGGTTAGGGTTAGGGTTAGCGTTAGCGTTAGCGTTAGGGTTAGGGTTAGGGTTAGGGTTAGCGTTAGGGTTAGGTTTAGGGTTAGGGTTAGCATTAGGGTTAGGGTTAGGGTTAGGGTAAGGGTTAGCGTTAGGTTAAGGGTTAGCCTTAGGGTTAGGGTTAGAGTTAGGTTTAAGGTTAGGTTTAGGGTTAGGGTTAGGGTTAGGGTTAGGGTTAGGATTAGGGTTAGCGATAGGGTTAGGGTTAGGGTTAGTGTAAGGGTTAGGGTTAGCGTTAGGGTTAGGGTTAGGGTTAGGGTTAGCGTTAGGGTTAGGGTTAGGGTTAGGGTTAGCATTAGGGTTAGGGTTAGGTTTAGGGTAAGGGTTAGCGTTAGGTTAAGGGTTAGCCTTAGGGTTATGGTTAGAGTTAGGTTTAGGGTTAGGTTTAGGGTTAGGGTTAGGGTTA
>NW_027459478.1:40000-45000 GCF_050624435.1 Tenrec ecaudatus
TTCGGGTTCGGGTTCGGGTTAGGGTTAGGGTTAGCGTTAGGGTTAGGGTTAGCGTTAGCTTTAGCGTTAGGGTTAGGGTTAGGGTTAGGGTAAGCGTTAGGGTTAGGGTTACAGTTAGGGTTAGGGTTAGGGTTAGCGTTAGCGTTAGCGTTAGGGTTAGGTTTAGGGTTAGCGTTAGAGTTAGGTTTAGGGTTAGGGTTAGGGTTATCGTTAGGGTTAGGGTTAGCGTTAGCGTTAGTGTAATTGTTAGTGTTAGATTTAGGGTTAGGGTTAGCGTTAGCGTTAGGGTTAGGGTTAGCGTTAGCATTAGTGTTAGGGTTAGGTTTAGCGTTAGCGTTAGGGTTAGGTTTAGGGTTAAGGTTTGGGTTAGGGTTAGCGTTAGGATTAGGGTTAGGGTTAGCGTTAGGTTTAGGGTTAGGGTTAGGGTTAGGGTTAGGGTTAGGTTTAGGGTTAGGGTTTGGTTTAGGTTTAGGGTTAGTGTTAGGTTTAGCGTTAGGGTTAGGGTTAGGGTTAGGTTTAGGGTTAGTGTAAGGGTTAGGGTTAGCGTTAGGGTTAGGGTTAGGGTTAGGGTTAGCGTTAGAGTTAGGTTTAGGGTTAGGGTTAGGGTTATCGTTAGGGTTAGGGTTATGGTTAGGGTTAGCGTTAGCGTTAGTGTAATTGTTAGTGTTAGATTTAGGGTTAGGGTTAGCGTTAGCGTTAGGGTTAGGGTTAGCGTTAGCATTAGTGTTAGGGTTAGGTTTAGCATTAGCGTTAGGGTTAGGTTTAGGGTTAAGGTTTGGGTTAGGGTTAGCGTTAGGATTAGGGTTAGGGTTAGCGTTAGGTTTAGGGTTAGGGTTAGGGTTAGGGTTAGGGTTAGGTTTAGGGTTAGGGTTTGGTTTAGGTTTAGGGTTAGTGTTAGGTTTAGCGTTAGGGTTAGGGTTAGGGTTAGGTTTAGGGTTAGTGTAAGGGTTAGGGTTAGCGTTAGGGTTAGGGTTAGGGTTAGGGTTAGGGTTACGGTTAGGGTGAGGGTTAGGGTTAGGTTTAGCGTCAGTGTTAGGGTTAGGGTTAGGGTTAGGTTTAGGGTTAGGGTTAGGCTTAAGTTTAGGGTTAGGGTTAGGGTTAGCGTTATGGTTAGGGTTAGGTTTAGGGTTAGCATTAGAGTTAGGGTTAGGGTTAGCGTTACGGTAATGTTAGGGTTAGGGTTAGGGTTAGGGTTAGCGTTAGCCTTAGGGTTAGGGTTAGGGTTAGGGTTAGGGTTAGCGTTAGCGTTACCGTAAGGGTTAGTGTTAGGGTTAGGGTTAGGGTTAGCGTTAGGGTTAGCGATAGGGTTAGGGTTAGGGTTAGGGTTAGCGTTAGGGTTAGCGTTAGGGTTAGGATTAGGGTTAGGGTTAGGGTTAGGGTTAGGGTTAGCGTTAGCGTTAGCGTTAGGGTTAGGGTTAGGGTTAGGGTTAGGTTTAGGGTTAGCGTTAGCATCAAGGTTAGGGTTAGGGTTAGGGTTAGGGTTAGGGTTAGGGTTAGGATTAGGGTTAGCGTTAGGTTTAGTGTTAGGGTTATGGTTATGGTTAGGGTTAGGGTTAGGGTTAGCGTTAGCGTTAGGGTTAGCGTTAGGGTTAGGGTTAGGGTTAGCGTTAGGGTTATGGTTAGGTTAGGGTTAGGTTTAGGGTTAGGTTTAGGGTTAGGGTTAGGGTTAGGGTTAGGGTTAAGGTTAGGATTAGGGTTAGCGTTAGGGTTAGGGTTAGGGTTAGGGTTAGGGTTAGCGTTAGGTTTAGGGTTAGGGTTAGGGTTAGGGTTAGGGTTAGGGTTACGGTTAGGGTGAGGGTTAGGGTTAGGTTTAGCGTTAGGGTTAGGGTTAGGGTTAGGGTTAGGGTTAGGTTTAGGGTTAGGGTTAGGTTTAAGGTTAGGGTTAGGGTTAGGGTTAGCGTTATGGTTAGGGTTAGGTTTAGGGTTAGCATTAGAGTTAGGGTTAGGGTTAGCGTTACGGTAATGTTAGGGTTAGGGTTAGGGTTAGGGTTAGCGTTAGCCTTAGGGTTAGGGTTAGGGTTAGGGTTAGGGTTAGCGTTAGCGTTACCGTAAGGGTTAGAGTTAGGGTTAGGGTTAGGGTTAGCGTTAGGGTTAGGGATAGGGTTAGGGTTAGGGTTAGGGTTAGCGTTAGGGTTAGCGTTAGGGTTAGGATTAGGGTTAGGGTTAGGGTTAGGGTTAGGGTTAGCGTTAGCGTTAGCGTTAGGGTTAGGGTTAGGGTTAGGGTTAGGTTTAGGGTTAGCGTTAGCATCAAGGTTAGGGTTAGGGTTAGGGTTTGGGTTAGGATTAGGGTTAGGATTAGGGTTAGCGTTAGGTTTAGGGTTAGGGTTATGGTTATGGTTAGGGTTAGGGTTAGGGTTAGCGTTAGCGTTAGGGTTAGCGTTAGGGTTAGGGTTAGGGTTAGCGTTAGGGTTATGGTTAGCGTTAGGTTAGGGTTAGGTTTAGGGTTAGGTTTAGGGTTAGGGTTAGGGTTAGGGTTAGGGTTAAGGTTAGGATTAGGGTTAGCGTTAGGGTTAGGGTTAGGGTTAGGGTTAGGGTTAGCGTTAGGTTTAGGGTTAGGGTTAGGGTTAGGGTTAGGGTTAGGATTAGCGTTAGCGTTAGGGTTAGGGTTAAGGTTAGGGTTAGGGTTAGGGTTAGGGTTAGAGTTAGGGTTAGAGTTAGGGTTAGGGTTAGCGTTAGGGTTAGGGTTAGGGTTAGGGTTAGGTTTAGCGTTAGGTTTAGGGTTAGGGTTAGGGTTAGGTTTAGGGTTAGGGTGAGGGTTAGGATGAGGGTTAGCGTTAGGGTTAGGGTTAGGTTTAGGGTTAAGGTTAGCGTTAGCGATAGGGTTAGGGTTAGGGTTAAGGTTAGGGTTAGGTTTAGGGTTAGAGTTAGGGTTAGAGTTAGGGTTAGGGTTAGCGTTAGGGTTAGGGTTAGGGTTAGGGTTAGGTTTAACGTTAGGTTTAGGGTTAGGGTTAGGGTTAGGTTTAGGGTTAGGGTGAGGGTTAGGGTGAGGGTTAGCGTTAGGTTAGGGTTAGGTTTAGGGTTAGGTTTAGGGTTAGGGTTAGGGTTAGGGTTAGTGTTAAGGTTAGGATTAGGGTTAGCGTTAGGGTTAGGGTTAGGGTTAGGGTTAGGGTTAGGGTTAGCGTTAGGTTTAGGGTTAGGTTTAGGGTTAGGGTTAGGGTTAGGGTTAGGGTTAGGATTAGCGTTAGCGTTAGGGTTAGGGTTAAGGTTAGGGTTAGGGTTAGGGTTAGAGTTAGGGTTAGAGTTAGGG
This sequence comes from Tenrec ecaudatus, assembly GCF_050624435.1. NCBI lineage: Eukaryota > Metazoa > Chordata > Mammalia > Afrosoricida > Tenrecidae > Tenrec > Tenrec ecaudatus. Next base: position 43,248 of record NW_027459478.1, read on the forward strand.
TTAGGGTTAGCGTTAGGGTTAGGGTTAGGGTTAGGGTTAGGTTTAGCGTTAGGTTTAGGGTTAGGGTTAGGGTTAGGTTTAGGGTTAGGGTGAGGGTTAGGGTGAGGGTTAGCGTTAGGGTTAGGGTTAGGTTTAGGGTTAGGGTTAGCGTTAGCGATAGGGTTAGGGTTAAGGTTAGGGTTAGGGTTAGGGTTAGAGTTAGGGTTAGAGTTAGGGTTAGGGTTAGCGTTAGGGTTAGGGTTAGGGTTAGGGTTAGGTTTAGCGTTAGGTTTAGGGTTAGGGTTAGGGTTAGGGTTAGGTTTACTGTTAGGGTGAGGGTTAGGGTGAGGGTTAGCGTTAGGTTAGGGTTAGGTTTAGGGTTAGGTTTAGGGTTAGGGTTAGGGTTAGGGTTAGGGTTAAGGTTAGGATTAGGGTTAGCGTTAGGGTTAGGGTTAGGGTTAGGGTTAGGGTTAGCGTTAGGTTTAGGGTTAGGTTTAGGGTTAGGGTTAGGGTTAGGGTTAGGGTTAGGATTAGCGTTAGCGTTAGGGTTAGGGTTAAGGTTAGGGTTAGGGTTAGGGTTAGAGTTAGGGTTAGAGTTAGGGTTAGGGTTAGCGTTAGGGTTAGGGTTAGGGTTAGGGTTAGGTTTAGCGTTAGGTTTAGGGTTAGGGTTAGGGTTAGGTTTAGGGTTAGGGTGAGGGTTAGGGTGAGGGTTAGCGTTAGGGTTAGGGTTAGGTTTAGGGTTAGGGTTAGCGTTAGCGATAGGGTTAGGGTTAGGGTTAGGGTTAGCGTTAGGGTTAGCGTTAGGGTTAGGATTAGGGTTAGCGTTAGGGTTAGGGTTAGCATTAGGGTTATGGTTAGGGTTACGGTTAGGCTTAGGTTTAGGGTTAGGGTTAGGGTTAGGGTTAGAGTTAGTGTTAGGGTTAGGGTTAGGGTTAGGGTTAGCGTTAGGGTTAGGGTTAGGGTTAGCCTTAGGGTTAGGGTTAGGGTTAGGTTTAGGTTTAGGTTTAGGTTTAGGGTTAGGGTTAGGGTTAGCGTTAGGGTTAGGGTTATGGTTCGGGTTCGGGTTCGGGTTCGGGTTCAGGTTAGGGTTAGGGTTAGCGTTAGGGTTAGGGTTAGCGTTAGCGTTAGCGTTAGGGTTAGGGTTAGGGTTAGGGTTAGCGTTAGGGTTAGGGTTACAGTTAGGGTTAGGGTTAGGGTTAGCGTTAGGGTTAGGGTTAGGGTTAGCCTTAGGGTTAGGGTTAGGGTTAGGTTTAGGTTTAGGTTTAGGGTTAGGTTAGGGTTAGCGTTAGGGTTAGGGTTATGGTTCGGGTTCGGGTTCGGGTTCGGGTTCAGGTTAGGTTTAGGGTTAGCGTTAGGGTTAGGGTTAGGGTTAGGGTTAGGGTTATCGTTAGGGTTAGGATTAGGGTTAGGGTTAGGGTTAGCGTTAGCGTTAGGGTGAGGGTTAGTGTTAGGGTTATGGTTATGGATAGTGTTAGGGTTAGCGTTAGCGTTAGGGTTAGGGTTAGCGTTAGCATTAGTGTTAGGGTTAGGTTTAGCGTTAGCGTTAGGGTTATTGTTAGGGTTAGGGTTAGCGTTAGGGTTAGGGTTAGCGTTAGGTTTAGGGTTAGGGTTAGGGTTAGGGTTAGGGTTAGGGTTAGGTTTAGGGTTAGGGTTAGGTTTAGCGTTAGGGTTAGGGTTAGGGTTAGGGTTAGGTTTAGGGTTAGAGTTAGGGTTAGGTTTAGAGTTAGGGTGAGGGTTAGGGTGAGGGTTAGCGTTAGGGTTAGGGTTAGGTTTA
>NW_027459478.1:57500-60000 GCF_050624435.1 Tenrec ecaudatus
TTAGGGTTAGAGTTAGGGTTACAGTTAGGGTTAGGTTTAGCGTTAGGGTTAGGGTAAGGGTTAGGTTTAGTGTTAGCGTTAGGGTTAGGGTTAGGGTTAAGGTTAGGGTTATCGTTAGGGTTAGGGTTAAGGTTAGAGTTAGGGTTAGTGGTAGCGTTAGGGTTAGTGTTAGGGTTAGGGTTAGGGTTAGCGTTAGCGTTAGGGTTAAGGTTAGGGTTAGGTTTAGGTTTAGGGTTAGGGTTAGGGTTAGCGTTATGGTTAGGGTTAGCGTTAGCGTTAAGGTTAGGGTTAGGGTTAGCTTTAGCGTTAGGGTTAGGGTTAGGGTTAGGATTAGGGTTAGCGTTAGGTTTAGGGTTAGGGTTAGAGTTATGGTTATGGTTATGGTTAGGGTTAGGGTTAGCGTTAGCGTTAGGGTTAGCGTTAGGGTTAGGGTTAGTGTTAGGGTTAGCGTTAGGGTTAGGGTTAGGGTTAGGGTTAGGGTTAGCGTTAGGGTTAGGGTTAGGGTTAGGGTTAGGGTTAGCGTTAGGGTTATGGTTAGCGGTAGGATTAGGGTTAGGGTTAGGTTTAGGGTTAGGTTTAGGGTTAGGGATAGGGTTAGGGTTAGGGTTAGGGTTAGGATTAGGGTTAGCGTTAGGGTTAGGGTTAGGGTTAGCGTTAGGGTTAGGGTTAGGGTTAGGGTTAGGGTTAGCGTTAGGGTTAGGGTTAGGGTTAGCGTTAGAGTTAGGGTTAGGGTTAGGGTTAGGGTTAGGGTTAGTGTTAGGGTTAATGTAAGGTTTAGGATTAGCATTAGCGTTAGTTTTAGGGTTAGGGTTAGGGTTAGGTTTAGGGTTAGGGTGAGGGTTAGGGTGAGGATTAGCTTTAGGGTTAGGGTTAGGTTTAGGGTTAGGGTTAGCGTTAGCGTTAGGGTTAGGGTTAGGGTTAGGGTTAGGGTTAGGGTTAGCGTTAGGGTTAGCGTTAGGTTAGGGTTAGGGATAGCGTTAGTGTTAGGGTTAGCGTTAGCGTTAGGGTTAGGGTTAGGTTTAGGGTTAGGGTGAGGGTTAGGGTTAGCGTTAGGTTTAGGGTAAGGTTTAGGGTTACGGTTAGGGTTAGAGTTAGGGTTAGGGTTAGGGCTAGGGTTAGGGTTTGGGTTAGGGTTAGCGTTAGGGTTAGGGTTAGGGTTAGCCTTAGGGTTAGGGTTAGGGTAGGGTTAGGTTTAGGGTTAGGGTTAGGGTTAGGGTTAGGGTTAGGGTTAGCGTTAGGGTTAGGGTTATGGTTCGGGTTCGGGTTCGGGTTCGGGTTAGGGTTAGGGTTAGCGTTAGGGTTAGGGTTAGCGTTAGCGTTAGCGTTAGGGTTAGGGTTAGGGTTAGGGTTAGCGTTAGGTTTATGGTTACAGTTAGGATTAGGGTTAGGGTTAGCGTTAGCGTTAGGGTTAGGTTTAGGGTTAGCGTTAGGGTTAGGATTAGGGTTATGGTTAGGGTTAGGGTTAGGGTTAGGGTTAGGGTTAGTGTAAGGGTTAGGGTTAGCGTTAGGGTTAGGGTTAGGGTTAGCCTTAGGGTTAGGGTTAGGGTTATGGTTAGGGTTATGGTTAGGGTTAGGTTTAGCATTAGGGTTAGGGTTAGGGTTAGGGTTAGGTTTAGGGTTAGGCTTAGGGTTAGGGTTAGGGTTAGGCTTAGGGTTAGGGTTAGCGTTATGGTTAGGGTTAGGGTTAGGGTTAGGTTTAGGGTTAGCGTTAGGGTTAGGGTTAGGGTTAGGGTTAGGGTTAGCGTTAATGTTAGGGTTAGGGTTAGGGTTAGGGTTATCGTTAGGATTAGGGTTAGCGTTAGGGTTAGTTTTAGGGTTAGCGTTAGGTTTAGGTTTACAGTTAGGGTTAGGGTTAGCGTTAGGTTTAGAGTTAGGTTTAGGGTTAGGGTTAGTGTTAGGTTTAGGGTTAGCGTGAGGGTTAGGGTGAGGGTTAGCGTTAGGGTTAGGGTTAGGTTTAGGGTTAGGGTTAGCGTTAGCGTTAGGGTTAGGGTTAGGGTTAGGGTTAGGGTTAGGGTTAGGGTTAGCGTTAGGGTTAGCGTTAGGGTTAGGGTTAGGGATAGCGTTACTGTTAGGGTTAGCGTTAGGGTTAGGGTTAGGGTTAGGGTTAGGTTTAGGGTTAGGGTTAGTGTTAGGGTTAGGGTTAGGTGTAGGGTTAGGGTTAGGGTTACGGTTAGGGTTAGAATTAGGGTTAGGGTTAGGGTTAGGGTTAGCGTTTGGGTTAGGGTTAGCGTTAGGGTTAGGGTTAGGGTTAGCCTTAGGGTTAGGGTTAGGGTTAGGGTTAGGTTTAGGGTTAGGGTTAGGGTTAGGGTTAGGGTTAGCGTTAGGGTTAGGGTTATGGTTCGCGTTCGGGTTCGGGTTAGGGTTAGGGTTAGCGTTAGGGTTAGGGTTAGCGTTAGCGTTAGCGTTAGGGTTAGGGTTAGGGTTAGGGTTAGCGTTAGGGTTAGGGTTACAGTTAGGGTTAGGGTTAGGGTTAGGGTTAGCGTTAGCGTTAGGGTTAGGT
>NW_027459478.1:92500-97500 GCF_050624435.1 Tenrec ecaudatus
GTTAGGGTTAGGGTTAGGGTTAGGGTTAGGGTTAGCGTGAGGTTTAGGGTTAGGGTGAGGGTTAAGTTTAGGGTTAGGGTTAGGGTTAGGGTTAGGGTTAGGGTTAGCGTCAGTGTTAGGGTTACGGTTAGGTTTAGGGTTAGGTTTGGGGTTAGATTTAGGCTTAGGGTTAGGGTTAGCGTTAGGGTTAGAGTTAGGGTTAGGGTTAGGGTTAGGGTTAGGGTTTGGGTTATGGTTAGGGTTAGGGTTAGGGTTAGGGTTAGCGTTAGGGTTAGTGTTAGGGTTAGGGTTAGGGCTAGGGTTAGATTTACGGTTAGGGTTAGGGTTAGCGTTAGGCTTAGGGTTAGGGTTAGCGTTAGGGTTAGGGTTAGGGTTAAGGTTAGCGTTAGGGTTAGCGTTAGGGTTAGGGTTAGGGTAAGGGTTAGCGTTAGGGTTAGGGTTAGGGTTAGTGTTAGGGTTAGGGTTAGCGTTAGGGTTAGGGTTAGGATTAGGGTTGGGGTTGGGGTTGGGGTTAGGGTTAGGGTTAGGGTTAATGTTAGGGTTAGGTTTAGTGTTAGGGTTAGGTTTAGGGTTAGGGTTAGGGTTAGGGTTAGGTTTAGCGTTAGGGTTAGTGTTAGGTTTAGGGTTAGGGTTAGGGTTAGGGTTAGCGTTAGGGTTAGTGTTATGGTTAGGGTTAGGGTTAGGGTTAGTGTTAGAGTTAGGGTTAGAGTTAGGGTTAGGGTTAGCGTTAGGGTTAGGGTTAGGGTTAGGGATAGAGTTAGGGTTAGGTTTAGGGTTTGGTTTAGCGTTAGGTTTAGGGTTAGATTAGGGTTAGGGTGAGGGTTAGGGTGAGGTTTAGCGTTAAGGGTTAGGGTTAGGGTTAGCGTTAGCGTTAGGGTTAGGGTTAGGGTTAGGCTTAGGGTTAGCGTTAGGGTTAGGGTTAGGGTTAGGGTTAGGGTTAGCGTTAGCGTTAGGGTTAGGTTAATGTTAGGGTTAGGTTTAGGGTTAGGGTTAGGGTTAGGGTTAGGTTTAGCGTTAGGGTTAGGGTTAGGTTTAGGGTTAGGGTTAGGGTTAGGGTTAGCGTTAGGGTTAGGGTTAGGTTTAGGGTTAGGGTTAGGGTTAGTGTTAGGTTTAGGGTTACGGTTAGCGTTAGGGTTAGGGTTAGGGTTATGGTTCGGGTTCGGGTTAGGTTTAGGGTTAGGGTTAGGGTTAGGGTTAGCGTTAGGGTTAGAGTTAGCGTTAGCGTTAGCGTTAGGGTTAGGGTTAGGGTTAAGGTTAGCGTTAGCGTTAGGTTTAGGGTTAGGGTTAGGGTTAGAGTTAGGGTTACGGTTAGGTTTAGGGTTATCGTTAGGGTTAGGGTTAGGGTTAGGGTTATCGTTAGTGTTAGGGTTAGGGTTAGGCTTAGGGTTAGGGTTAGAGTTAGCATTAGGGTTAGGGTTAGTGTTAGGGTTAGGGTTAGCGTTAGCATTAGTATTAGGGTTAGGTTTAGCGTTAGCGTTTGGTTTAGGGTTAGGGTTAGGGTTAGGTTTAGGGTTAGGGTTTGGGTTAGGGTTAGGGTTAGCGTCAGGTTTAGGGGTAGGGTTAGGGTTAGGGTTAGCGTTAGCGTTAGGGTTAGGTTTAGCATTAGCGTTAGGGTTAGATTTAGCATTAGCGTTAGGGTTAGGGTTAGGGTTAGGGTTAGGGTTAGGGTTAAGGTTAGGGTTTGGCTTAGGCTTAGGGTTAGGGTTAGGGTTAGAGTTAGGTTTAGGGTTAGGGTTAGCGTTAGGGTTAGGGTTAGGGTTAGGGTTATGGTTAGCGTTAGGGTTAGGGTTAGGGTTAGGCTTTCGGTTAGGGTTAGGGTTAGGGATAGGGTTAGTGTTTGGGTTAGGGTTAGCATTAGGGTTAGGGTTAGCGTTAGTTTAGGGTTAGGGTTAGGATTAGGGTTAGCATTAGGTTAGGGTTAGGGTTACCATTAGGGTTAGGGTTAGAGTTAAGGTTGGGGTTAGGTTTAGCGTTAGGGTTAGGGTTAGGGTTAGGCTTAGGGTTAGGGTTAGGGTTAGCGTTAGGGTTAGGGTTAGGGTTACGATTAGCGTAGGGTTAGGGTTAGGGATAGTGTTAGTATTAGGGTTAGGGTTAGCATTAGGATTAGGGTTAGGGTTAGGGTTAGGGTTAGCGTTAGGGTTAGGGTTAGGGTTAGCGCTAGCGTTAGGGTTAGGGTTAGGGTTAGGGTTAGGGTTAGCGTTGGGGTTAGTGTTAGGGTTAGGATTAGGGTTAGGGTTAGCGTTAGCTTTAGGGTTAGGGTTAGGGTTAGGTTTAGGGTTAGCGTTAGTGTTAGGGTTAGGGTTAGAGTTAGGGTTAGGTTTAGCGTTAGGGTTAGGGTTAGGGTTAGGGTTAGGGTTAGGGTTAGCGTTAGGGTTAGGGTTAGGGTTACGGTTAGCGTTAGTGTTATGGTTAGGGTTAGGGTTAGGGTTAGGGTTAGGGTTAGCGTTAGCGTTAGGGTTGGGGTTAGTGTTAGGGTTAGGGTTAGGGTTAGGGTTAGCGTTAGCGTTTGAGTTAGGGTTAGGGTAAGGGTTAGGGTTAGGGTTAGGGTTGGGGTTGGGGTTTGGGTTAGCGTTAGGGTTAGGGTTAGGGTAAGGTATAGGGTTAGGGTTAGGGTTAGGGTTGGGGTTGGGGTTCGGGTTAGCGTTAGGGTTAGGGTTAGGGTAGGGATAGGTTTAGGGTTAGGGTTAGCGTTAGGTTTAGGGTTACGGTTAGGGTTAGCGTTACGGTTAAGTTTAGGGTTAGGGTTAGGGTTAGGGTTAGGGTTAGGGTTAGGGTTAGCGTTAGGGTTAGGGTTAGGGTTAGGGTTAGCTTTAGCGTCAGGGTTAGGGTTAGGGTTAGGTTTAGGGTTAGGGTTAGGATTAGGGTTAAGTTTAGCGTTATGGTTAGGGTTAGGGTTAGCGGTAGGGTTAGGGTTAGGGTTAGGGTTAGCGTTAGGGTTAGGGTTATTGTTAGGGTTAGGGTTAGCTTTAGGGTTAGGGTTAGCGATAGGGTTAGGGTTAGGGTTAGGGTTAGGGTTAGGTTTGGGGTTAGGGTTAGCGTTAGGGTTAGGGTTAGGGTAAGGGTTAGGTTTAGGGTTAGGGTTAGGGTTAGGGTAAGGGTTAGGGTTAGGGTTAGTGTTAGGGTTAGCGTTAGCGTTAGGGTTAGGGTTAGTGTTAGGGTTAGGGTTAGCGTTATGGTTAGGGTTAGGTTTAGGGTTTGGGTTAGCGTTAGCTTTAGGGTTAGGCTTAGGGTTAGGGTTAGGGTTAGGGTTAAGGTTAGGGTTAGCGCTAGCCTTAGGGTTAGGGTTAGGGTTAGGGTTAGCGTTGGGTTTAGTGTTAGGGTTAGGATTAGGGTTAGGGTTAGCGTTAGCTTTAGGGTTAGGGTTAGGTTTAGGTTTAGGGTTAGCATTAGGGTTAGGGTTAGGGTGAGGGTTAGGGTTAGGGTTAGCGTTAGGGTTAGGGTTAGGGTTAGGGTTAGGGTTAGCGTTAGCTTTAGGGTTAGGGTTAGGGTTAGGGTTAGGGTGAGGGTTAGCGTTAGCGTTAGGGTTAGGGTTAGGGTAAGGGTTAGGGTTAGAGTTAGAGTTAGGGTTAGGGTTCGGGTTAGCGTTAGGGTTAGGGTTAGGGTTAGGTTTAGGGGTAGGTTTAGGGTTAGGTTTAGGGTTAGGGTTAGGGTTAGCGTTACGATTAAAGTTAGGGTTAGGATTAGCGTTAGGGTTAGGGTTAGGGTTAGCGTTAGCGTTAGGGTTAGGGTTAGGGTTAGCATTAGTGTTAGGGATAGGGTTAGCGTTAGGGTTAGGGTTAGGGTTAGGGTTAGGGTTAGCGTTAGGGTTAGGGTTAGGGTTAGGGTTATGGTTAGAGTTAGCGTTAGGGTTATGTTTAGGGTTAGCGTTAGGGTTAGGGTTAGGGTTAGGGTTGGGGTTCGGGTTAGCGTTAGGTTTAGGGTTAGGGTTAGGATTAGGGTTAGGGTTAGGGTTAGGTTTAGCGTTAGTGTTAGGGTTAGGATTAGTTTTAGGGTTAGGGTGAGTGTTAGGGTTAGCGTTAGGGTTAGGCCTAGGGTTAGGGTTACGGTTAGCGTTAGGGTTAAGGTTATCGTTAGCATTAGGGTTAGGGTTAGAGTTAGTGTTAGGGTTAGCATTAGGGTTAGGGTTAGGGTTAGGGTTACGTTTAGCGTTAGGTTTAGGGTTAGGGTTAGCCTTAGCGTTAGGGTTAGGGTTAGGGTTAGCGTTAGGGTTAGGGTTAGGGTTAGGGTTATGATTAGGGTTAGGGTTAGCGTTAGCGTTAGGGTTAGGGTTAGGGTTAGGGTTAGGGCTAGCGTTAGGGTTAGGGTTAGGGTTAGGGTAGGGTTAGGGTTAGGATTAAGGTTAGGGTTAGGGATAGGGTTAGCGTTAGCGTTAGGGTTAGAGTTATGGTTAGGGTTAGGGTTAGCGTTAGGGTTAGGATTAGGGTTAGGGTTAGCGTTAGTTTAGGGTTAGGGTTAGGATTAGGATTAGGGTTAGCATTAGGGTTAGGGTTAGGGTTACCATTAGGGTTAGGGTTAGAGTTAAGGTTAGGGTTAGGTTTAGCGTTAGGGTTAGGGTTAGGGTTAGGCTTAGGGTTAGGGTTAGGGTTAGCGTTAGGGTTAGGGTTAGGGTTACGATTAGCGTAGGGTTAGGGTTAGGGATAGTGTTAGGATTAGGGTTAGGGTTAGCGTTAGGGTTAGGGTTAGGGTTAGGGTTAGGGTTAGGTTTAGGGTTAGCGTTAGGGTTAGGGTTAGGGTTAGTGCTAGCGTTAGGGTTAGGGTTAGGGTTAGGGTTAGCGTTGGGTTAGTGTTAGGGTTAGGATTAGGGTTTGGGTTAGCGTTAGCTTTAGGGTTAGGGTTAGGGTTAGGTTTAGGGTTAGCGTTAGGGTTAGGGTTAGGGTTAGAGTTAGGGTTAGGTTTAGAGTTAGGGTTAGGGTTAGGGTTAGGGTTAGGGTTAGCGTTAGGGTTAGGGTTAGGGTTAGGGTTACAGCTAGGTTTAACGTTAGCTTTAGGGTTAGGGTTAG
>NW_027459478.1:100000-102500 GCF_050624435.1 Tenrec ecaudatus
GGGTTAGGGTTAGGGTTACGGTTAGGGTTAGGGTTAGGGTTAGCGTTAGGTTTAGGCTTAGGGTTAGGGTTAGGGTTAGGGTTAGCGTTAGCGTTAGGGTTAGGGTTAGGGTTAGGGTTAGGGTTAGGGTCAGGTTTAGGGTTAGGGTTAGAGTTAGCTTTAGCGTTAGCATTAGGGTTAGGGTTAGCGTTAGCGTTAGGGTTAGGTTTAGCATTAGCGTTAGGGTTAGGGTTAGGGTTAGCGTTAGCGTTAGGGTTAGGGTTAGGGTTAGGGTTAGGGTTAGGGTTAAGGTTAGGGTTAGCGCTAGCGTTAGGGTTAGGGCTAGGGTTAGGGTTAGCGTTGGGTTTAGTGTTAGGGTTAGGATTAGGGTTAGGGTTAGCGTTAGCTTTAGGGTTAGGGTTAGGTTTAGGTTTAGGGTTAGCATTAGGGTTAGGGTTAGGGTGAGGGTTAGGGTTAGGGTTAGCCTTAGGGTTAGGGTTAGGGTTAGGGTTAGGGTTAGCGTTAGCTTTAGGGTTAGGGTTAGGGTTAGGGTTAGGGTGAGGGTTAGCGTTAGCGTTAGGGTTAGGGTTAGGGTAAGGGTTAGGATTAGGGTTAGAGTTAGGGTTTGGGTTTGGGTTAGCGTTAGGGTTAGGGTTAGGGTTAGGTTTAGGGTTAGGTTTAGGGTTAGGTTTAGGGTTAGAGTTAGGTTTAGCGTTACGATTAAAGTTAGGGTTAGGATTAGCGTTGGGGTTAGGGTTAGGGTTAGGGTTAGGGTTAGCGTTAGGGTTAGGGTTAGGGTTAGCATTAGCGTTAGGGTTAGGGTTAGGGTTAGCATTAGTGTTAGGGAAAGGGTTAGGGTTAGGGTTAGGGTTAGGGTTAGCGTTAGGGTTAGTGTTAGGGTTAGGGTTGGGGTTCGGGTTAGCGTTAGGTTTAGGTTTAAGGTTAGGGTTAGCGTTAGGGTTAGGGTTAGGGTAAGAGTTAGGGTTAGGGTTAGGGTAAGGGTTAGGGTTAGGGTTAGTGTTAGGGTTAGGGTTACGGTTACGGTTAGGGTTATGGTCAGGGTTAGGTTTAGGGTTTGGGTTAGCGTTAGGGTTAGGGTTAGGGTTAGGGTTAGGGTTAGCATTAGCGTTAGGGTTAGGGTTACACTTAGGGTTAGGGTTAGGGTTAGCGTTAGCGTTAGTGTTAGGGTTAGGGTTAGTGTTAGGGTTAGAGTTAGGGTTACGGTTAGGGTTAGGTTTAGCGTAAGGGTTAGGGTTAGGGTTAGGGTAAGGGTTAGGGTTAGCGTTATGGTTAGGGTTAGCGTTAGGGTTAGGGTTAGGGTTAGGGTTAGTGTTAGGGTCAGGGTTATGGTTCGGGTTCGGGTTAGGGTTAGAGTTAGGGTTAGGGTTAGCGTTAGGGTTAGGGTTAGCGTTAGCGTTAGGGTTAGGGTTACAGTTAGGGTTAGGGTTAGGGATAGCGTTAGCGTTAGTGTTAGGGTTAGGGTTAGGGTTAGAGTTAGGGTTACGGTTAGGGTTAGGTTTAGCGTTAGGGTTAGGGTTAGGGTTAGGTTTAGGGTTAGCGTTAGGGTTAGGGTTAGTGTTAGTGTTAGGGTTAGGGTTAGGGTTAGGGTTAGGGTTAGGGTTAGGGTTAGCGTTAGCGTTAGGGTTAGGGTTAGTGTTAGTGTTAGGGTTAGGGTTAGGGTTAGGGTTAGGGTTAGCGTTAGCTTTAGGGTTAGGGTTAGCGTTAGCATTAGTGTAGGGGTAGGTTTAGCATTAGCGTTAGCGTTAGGGTTAGGGTTAGGGTTAGGGTTAGGGTTAGGTTTAGGGTTAGGGTTTGGGTTAGGGTTAGAGTTAGGGTTAGGGTTAGGGTTAGCGTTGGGGATAGTTTTAGGTTTAGGGTTAGGTTAAGGTTTAGGGTTAGGGTTAGGGTTAGGGTTAGGGTTAGCGTTAGGGTTAGGGTTAGGGTTACGGTTAGGGTTAGGGTTAGGGTTAGCGTTAGGGTTAGGGTTAGGGTTAGGGTTAGCGTTAGCGTTAGGTTTAGGGTTAGGGTTAGGGTATGGGTTAGGGTTAGGGTCAGGTTTAGCATTAGTTTTAGGGTTAGGGTTAGGGTTAGGGTTAGCGTTAGCGTTAGGGTTAGTGTTAGGGTTAGGGTTAGGCTTAGGCTTAGGGTTAGGGTTAGGGTTAGGGTTAGGGTTAGGCTTTCGGTTAGGGTTCGGTTTAGGGTTATGGTTTGCGTTAGGGTTAGCGTTAGGGTTAGGGTTAGCGTTAGCGTTAGGGTTAGGGTTAGCATTAGGGTTAGGGTTAGGATTAGGTTTAGGGTTAGGGTTAGCGTTAGAGTTAGGGTTAGAGTTAGGGTTAGGTTTTGGGTTAGCGTTAGGGTTAGGGTTAGGGTTAGCGTTAGCGTTAGGGTTAGGGTTAGGGATAGGCTTAGGGTTAGGGTTAGGGTTAGCGTTAGCGTTAGGGTTAGGGTTAGCGTTAGCATTAGTGTTAGGGTTAGGTTTAGCGTTAGAGTTAGGGTTAGGGTTAGGGTTAGGGTTAGGGTT
>NW_027459478.1:112500-115000 GCF_050624435.1 Tenrec ecaudatus
GGTTGGGTTTGGGTTAGGGTTAGGGTTAGGGTTAGGGTTAGGGTTAGGGTTAGCGTTAGGATTAGGGTTAGGGTTAGGGTTAGGGTAAGGGTTAGGGTTAGCGTTAGGGTTAGGTTTAGGGTTAGCGTTAGGGTTAGGGTTACGGTTAGGGTTAGGGTTAGGGTTAGCGTTAGGGTTAGGGTTAGGGTTAGGGTTAGGGTCAGGTTTAGGGGTAGGGTTAGGGTTAGATTTAGCGTTAGCATTAGGGTTAGGGTTAGCGTTAGCGTTAGGGTTAGGTTTAGCATTAGCGTTAGGGTTAGGGTTAGAGTTAGGGTTAGGGTTAGGCTTAGGCTTAGGGTTACGGTTAGGGTTAGGGTTAGGTTTAGGGTTAGGGTTAGCCTTAGGGTTAGGGTTAGAGTTAGGCTTAGGATTAGGGTTGGGGTTAGCGTTAGCGTTAGTGTTAGGGTTAGGGTTAGGTTTAGGGTTAGAGTTAGGGTTACGGTTATGGTTAGGGTTAGGTTTAGGGTTAGTGTTAGGGTTATGGTTAGCATTAGGGTTAGGGTGAGGGTTAGGCTTTCGGTTAAGTTTAGGGTTAGGGATAGGGTTAGTGTTTGGGTTAGGGTTAGCGTTAGGGTTAGGGTTAGGGTTAGCGTTAGGGTTAGGGTTAGGGTTAGGGTTAGGGTTAGCGTTAGGGTTAGGGTTAGGGTTAGGGATAGGGTTAACGTTAGCTTTAGGGTTAGGGTTAGGGTTAGGGTTACGGTTAGCGTTAATGTTAGGGTTACGGTTAGGGTTAGGGTTATTGATAGCGTTAGTGTTGGGGTTGGTGTTTGGGTTAGCGTTAGGGTTAGGGTTAGGGTTAGGGTTAGGGATAGGTTTAGGGTTAGGGTTAGGGTTAGGTTTAGGGTTAGGGTTAGGGTTAGCGTTACGGTTAGGGTTAGGGTTAGGATTAGTGTTGGGGTTAGGGTTAGCGTTAGGGTTAGGGTTAGGTTTAGGGTTAGCGTTAGCGTTAGGGTTAGTTTAGGGTTAGCGTTATCATTAGGGTTAGGGTTAGGGTTAGCGTTAGGGTTAGGGATAGGGTTAGCGTTAGGGTTAGGGTTAGGGTTAGGGTTAGGGTTAGGGTTAGGGTTAGCGTTAGGGTTAGGGTTAGGTTTTGGGTTAGCTTTAGCGTTAGGGTTAGGGTTAGGGTAAGGGTTAGGATTAGCGTTAGCGTTAGCGTTAGCGTTAGGGTTAGGGTCAGCGTTAGGGTTAGGGTTAGGGTTAGGGTTAGGGTTAGGGTTAGGGTTATGGTTAGGGTTAGCGTTAGGGTTATGGTTAGGGTTAGCGTTAGGGTTAGGGTTAGCTTTAGGGTTAGGGTTAGGGTTAGGTTTAAGGTTAGGGTTAGCGTTAGGGTTAGGGTTAGGGTTAGGGTTAGGGTTAGCTTTAGGGTTCAGGGTTAGGGTTAGGGCTAGGGTTAACGTTAGGGTTAGGGTTAGGGTTATGGTTAGGGTTACGGTTAGCGTTAATGTTAGGGTTACGGTTAGGGTTAGGGTTATCGATAGCGTTAGGGTTGGGGTTAGTGTTAGGGTTAGGGTTAGCGTTAGGGTTAGGGTTAGCGTTCGCTTTAGGGTTAGGGTTAGGGTAAGGGTTAGGGTTAGGGTTGGGGTTGGTGGTTGGGTTAGCGTTAGGGTTAGGTTTAGGGTTAGGGTTAGGGATAGGTTTAGGGTTAGGGTTAGGGTTAGGTTTAGGGTTAGGGTTAGGGTTAGCGTTACGGTTAGGGTTAGGGTTAGGATTAGTGTTGGGGTTAGGGTTAGGGTTAGGGTTAGGGTTAGGATTAGCGTTGGGGTTAGTGTTAGGGTTAGGATTAGGGTTAGGGTTAGGGTTAGCGTTAGCTTTAGGGTTAGGGTTAGGCTTAGGTTTAGGGTTAGCGTTAGGGTTAGGGTTAGGGTTAGGGTTAGGGTTAGGGTTATCGTTAGGGTTAGGGTTAGGGTTAGGCTTAGGGTTAGGGTTAGCGTTAGCGTTAGGGGTAGGGTTAGTGTTAGTGTTAGGGTTAGGGTTAGGGTTAGCGTTAGCATTAGGATTAGGGTTAGCGTTAGCATTAGTATTAGGGTTAGGTTTAGCGTTAGCGTTAGGTTTAGGGTTAGGGTTAGGGTTAGGTTTAGGGTTGGGTTTGGGTTAGGGTTAGGGTTAGGGTTAGGGTTAGGGTTAGCGTTAGCATTAGGATTAGGGTTAGCGTTAGCATTAGTATTAGGGTTAGGTTTAGCGTTAGCTTTAGGTTTAGGGTTAGGGTTAGGGTTAGGGTTAGGGTTAGGGTTAGGTTTAGGGTTGAGTTTGGGTTAGGGTTAGGGTTAGGGTTAGGGTTAGGGTTAGGGTTAGCGTTAGGATTAGGGTTAGGGTTAGCGTTAGCGTTAGGGTTAGGCCTAGGGTTAGGGTTACGGTTAGGGTTAGCGTTAGGGTTAGGTTATGGGTTAAGTTTAGGGTTAGGGTTTGTGTTAGGGTTAGCGTTAGGGTTAAGGTTAGCGTTAGCGTTAGGGTTAGGGTTAGA
>NW_027459478.1:117500-125000 GCF_050624435.1 Tenrec ecaudatus
TTAGGGTTAGGGTTAGGGTTAGGGTTAGGGTTAGCGTTAGGATTAGGGTTAGGGTTAGGGTTAGGGTTAGGGTAAGGGTTAGGGTTAGCGTTAGGGTTAGGTTTAGGGTTAGCGTTAGGGTTAGGGTTAGGGTTACAGTTAGGGTTAGGGTTAGGGTTAGCGTTATGTTTAGGGTTAGGGTTAGGGTTAGGGTCAGGTTTAGGGGTAGGGTTAGGGTTAGATTTAGCGTTAGCATTAGGGTTAGGGTTAGCGTTAGCGTTAGGGTTAGGTTTAGCATTAGCGTTAGGGTTAGGCTTAGGCTTAGGGTTACGGTTAGGGTTAGGGTTAGGTTTAGGGTTAGGGTTACCGTTAGGGTTAGGGTTAGAGTTAGGCTTAGGATTAGGGTTGGGGTTAGCGTTAGCGTTAGTGTTAGGGTTAGGGTTAGGGTTAGGGTTAGAGTTAGGGTTACGGTTAGGGTTAGGGTTAGGTTTAGGGTTAGGGTTAGGGTTATGTTTAGCATTAGGGTTAGGGTTAGGGTTAGGCTTTCGGTTAAGTTTAGGGTTAGGGATAGGGTTAGTGTTTGGGTTAGGGTTAGCGTTAGGGTTAGGGTTAGCGTTAGCGTTAGGGTTAGGGTTAGGGTTAGGGTTAGGATTAGGGTTAGCATTAGGGTTAGGGTTAGGGTTACCGTTAGGGTTAGGGTTAGAGTTAAGGTTAGGGTTAGGGTTAGTGTTAGGGTTAGGGTTAGGGTTAGCGCTAGCGTTAGGGTTAGGGTTAGGGTTAGGTTTAGCGTTGGGGTTAGTGTTAGGGTTAGGATTAGGGTTAGGGTTAGCGTTAGCTTTAGGGTTAGGGATAGGGTTAGGTTTAGGGTTAGCGTTAGGGTTAGGGTTAGGGTTAAGGTTAGGGTTAGCGTTAGGGTTAGGGTTAGGGTTAGGGTTAGCGTTAGGGTTAGGGTTAGGGTTAGGGCTAGGGTTAACGTTAGCTTTAGGGTTAGGGTTAGGGTTACGGTTAGCGTTAATGTTAGGGTTACGGTTAGGGTTAGGGTTAGCGTGAGGGTAAAGTTTAGGTTGAGGGTTAAGTTTAGGTTTAGGGTTAGGGTTAGGGTTAGGGTTAGCGTCAGGGTTAGGGTTAGGGTTAGGTTTAGGGTTAGGGTTAGGGTTAGATTTAGGGTTAGGGTTAGGGTTAGCGTTAGGGTTAGGGTTAGGGTTAGGGTTAGGTTTAGGGTTTGGGTTAGGGTTAGGGTTAGGGTTAGGGTTAGGTTTAGCGTTAGGGTTAGAGTTAGGGTTAGGGTTAGGGCTAGGGTTAGATTTAGGGTTAGGGTTAGCGTTAGGCTTAGGGTTAGGGTTAGCGTTAGGGTTAGGGTTAGGGTTAGGGTTAGGTTTAGTGTTAGTGTTAGGGTTAGGGTTAGGGTTAGCGTTAGGGTTAGCGTTAGGGTTAGGGTTAGGGTTAGGGTTAGGGTTAGCGTTAGGGCTAGGGTTAGGTTTAGGGTTAGGGTTAGGGTTAGCGTTAGGGTTATGGTTAGGATTAGGGTTGGGGTTGGGGTTGGGGTTAGGGTTAGGTTTAGGGTTAATGTTAGGGTTAGGGTTAGCGTTAGTGTTATGGTTAAGGGTAGGGTTAGGGTAAGTGTTAGAGTTAGGGTTAGAGTTAGGGTTAGGGTTAGCGTTAGGGTTAGGGTTAGGGTTAAGGTTAAGGTTAGGGTTAGGGTTAGGGTTAGGGTTTGGTTTAGCGTTAGGTTTAGGGTTAGGGTTAGGGTTAGGTTTAGGGTTAGGGTTAGGGTTAGGGTTAGTGTTAGCGTTAGGGTTAGGGTTAGGGTTAGGGTTAGGGTTAGGTTTAGGGTTAGGGTTAGGGTTAGGTTTAGGGTTAGGGTTAGCGTTATGCTTAGGGTTAGGGTTAGGGTTAGGGTTAGCGTTAGGTTTAGGGTTAGGGTTAGCGTTAGGGTTAGGGTTAGGGTTATGGTTCGGGTTAGGTTTAGGGTTAGGGTTAGTGTTAGGGTTAGCGTTAGGGTTAGGGTTAGCATTAGCGTTAGCGTTAGCGTAAGCGTTAGGGTTAGTGTTAGTGTTAAGGTTAGCGTTAGCGTTAGGGTTAGAGTTACAGTTAGGGTTAGGGTTAGGGTTAGCGTTAGCGTTAGTGTTAGGGTTAGGGTTACGGTTAGGGTTAGAGTTAGGGTTACGATTAGGGTTAGGGTTATCGTTAGGGTTAGGGTTAGGGTTATCGTTAGGGTTAGGGTTAGGGTTAGGGTTAGGCTTAGGGTTAGGGTTAGCGTTAGCGATAGGGTTAGGGTTAGTGTTAGGGTTAGGGTTAGGGTTAGGGTTAGCGTTAGCATTAGGGTTAGGGTTAGCGTTAGCATTAGTATTAGTGTTAGGTTTAGCGTTAGCGTTAGGTTTAGGGTTAGGGTTAGGGTTAGGGTTAGGGTTAGGTTTAGGGTTGGGTTTGGGTTAGGGTTAGGGTTAGGGTTAGGGTTAGGGTTAGCGTTAGGATTAGGGTTAGGGTTAGGGTTAGGGTTAGGGTAAGGGTTAGGGTTAGCGTTAGGGTTAGGTTTAGGGTTAGCGTTAGGGTTAGGGTTAGGGTTACAGTTAGGGTTAGGGTTAGGGTTAGCGTTAGGGTTAGGGTTAGGGTTAGGGTTAGGGTCAGGTTTAGGGGTAGGGTTAGGGTTAGATTTAGCGTTAGCATTAGGGTTAGGGTTAGCGTTAGCGTTAGGGTTAGGTTTAGCATTAGCGTTAGGGTTAGGGTTAGGGTTAGGCTTAGGCTTAGGGTTACAGTTAGGGTTAGGGTTAGGTTTAGGGTTAGGGTTACCGTTAGGGTTAGGGTTAGAGTTAGGCTTAGGATTAGGGTTGGGGTTAGCGTTAGCGTTAGTGTTAGGGTTAGGGTTAGGGTTAGGGTTAGAGTTAGGGTTACGGTTAGGGTTAGGGTTAGGTTTAGGGTTAGGGTTAGGGTTATGTTTAGCATTATTGTTAGGGTTAGGGTTAGGCTTTCGGTTAAGTTTAGGGTTAGGGATAGGGTTAGTGTTTGGGTTAGGGTTAGCGTTAGGGTTAGGTTTAGCGTTAGCGTTAGGGTTAGGGTTAGGGTTAGGATTAGGGTTAGCATTAGGGTTAGGGTTAGGGTTAGGGTTACCGTTAGGGTTAGGGTTAGAGTTAAGGTTAGGGTTAGGGTTAGTGTTAGGGTTAGGGTTAGGGTTAGCGCTAGCGTTAGGGTTAGGGTTAGGGTTAGGTTTAGCGTTGGGGTTAGTGTTAGGGTTAGGATTAGGGTTAGGGTTAGCGTTAGCTTTAGGGTTAGGGATAGGGTTAGGTTTAGGGTTAGCGTTAGGGTTAGGGTTAGGGTTAGGGTTAAGGTTAGGGTTAGCGTTAGGGTTAGGGTTAGGGTTAGGGTTAGCGTTAGGGTTAGGGTTAGGGTTAGGGCTAGGGTTAACGTTAGCTTTAGGGTTAGGGTTAGGGTTACGGTTAGCGTTAATGTTAGGGTTACGGTTAGGGTTAGGGTTATCGATAGCGTTAGGGTTGGGGTTGGTGTTTGGGTTAGCGTTAGGGTTAGGGTTAGGGTTAGGGTTAGGGATAGGTTTAGGGTTAGGGTTAGGGTTAGGTTTAGGGTTAGGGTTAGGGTTAGCGTTACGGTTAGGGTTAGGGTTAGGATTAGTGTTGGGGTTAGGGTTAGGGTTAGGGTTAGGGTTAGGGTTAGGGTTAGCGTTAGGGTTAGGGTTAGGCTTATCGTTAGCGTTAGGGTTAGTTTAGGGTTAGCGTTATCGTTAGGGTTAGGGTTAGGGTTAGCGTTAGGGTTAGGGATAGGGTTAGCGTTAGGGTTAGGGTTAGGGTTAGGGTTAGGGTTAGGTTTAGGGTTAGCTTTAGCGTTAGGGTTAGGGTTAGGGTAAGGGTTAGGGTTAGCGTTAGCGTTAGCGTTAGGGTTAGGGTTAGGGATAGCGTTAGGGTTAGGGTTAGGGTTAGGGTTAGGGTTAGGGTTAGGGTTAGGGTTAGGGTTATGGTTAGGATTAGCGTTAGGGTTATGGTTAGGGTTAGCGTTAGGGTTAGGGTTGGGGTTAGGGTTAGCGTTAGGGTTAG
The DNA here is from genome assembly GCF_050624435.1 of Tenrec ecaudatus. Taxonomy (NCBI): domain Eukaryota; kingdom Metazoa; phylum Chordata; class Mammalia; order Afrosoricida; family Tenrecidae; genus Tenrec; species Tenrec ecaudatus. The sequence goes on from NW_027459478.1 coordinate 121,523, forward strand.
GGTTAGGGTTAGGGTTAGCGTTAGGGTTAGGGTTAGGGTAAGGGTTAGGGTAGGGTTAGGGTTAGGGTTAGTGTTAGGGTTAGGGTAAGGGTTAGGGTTAGGGTTAGTGTTAGGGTTAGTGTTACGGTTACGGTTAGGGTTATGGTTAGTGTTACGGTTAGCTTTAGCGTTATTGTTAGGGTTAGCGTTTGCGTTAGTGTTAGGGTTAGGGTTAGCGTTAGCGTTAGGGTTATTGTTAGGGTTAGGGTTAGGGTTAGGTTTAGGGTTAGGGTTAGGATTAGGGTTAAGTTAACGTTAAGGTTAGGGTTAGGGTTAGCGGTAGTGTTAGGGTTAGGGTTAGGGTTAGCGTTAGGGTTAGGGTTACGGTTAGGGTTAGCTTTAGGGTTAGGGTTAGCGATAGGGTTAGGGTTAGCGTTAGCGTTAGGGTTAGGGTTAGTGTTAGGGTTAGGGTTAGGGTTAGGATTAGGGTTAGTGTTAGCGTTAGGGTTAGGGTTAGCGTTAGCATTAGTATTAGTGTTAGGTTTAGCGTTAGCGTTAGGTTTAGGGTTAGGGTTAGCTTTAGGTTTAGGGTTAGAGTTTGGGTTATGGTTAGTGTTAGGGTTAGCGTTAGGGTTAGGGTTAGGGTTAGGGTTAGGGTTAGGGTAAGGGTTAGGGTTAGCGTTAGGGTTAGGTTTAGGGTTAGCGTTAGGGTTAGGGTTAGGGTTATGGTTAGGGTTAGGGTTAGGGTTAGCGTTAGGGTTAGGGTTAGGGTTAGGGTTAGGGTTAGGGTCAGGTTTAGGGGTAGTGTTAGGGTTAGGTTTAGCGTTAGCGTTAGGGTTAGGATTAGTGTTAGGGTTAGAGTTAGGGTTAGCGTTAGGGTTGGGGTTAGCGTTAGCGTTAGGGTTAGGGTTAGGGTTAGGGTTAGGGTTAGGGTTAGGGTTAGGGTTAGGATTAGCGTTAGGGTTAGGGTTAAGTTTAGGGTTAGGGTTAGGGTTAGGTTTAGGGTTAGGGTTAGGATTAGGGTTAAGTTTAGCGATAGGGTTAGGGTTAGGGTTAGGTTTGGGGTTAGGGTTAGCGTTAGGGTTAGGGTTAGGGTTAGGGTTAGCATTATGGTTAGGGTTAGGATTAGGGTTAAGTTTAGCGATAGGGTTAGGGTTAGGGTTAGGGTTAGTGTTAGGGTTAGGGTTAGGGTTACGGTTAGCGTTATGGTTAGGGTTAGGTTTAGGGTTTGGGTTAGCGTTAGCGTTAGGGTTAGGGTTAGGGTTAGGGTTAGGGTTAGCATTATGGTTAGGGTTAGGTTTAGGGTTTGGGTTAGCGTTAACTTTAGGGTTAGGCTTAGGGTTATGGTTAGGGTTAGGTTTAGGGTTAGCGTTAGGGTTAGGGTTAGGGTTAGGGTTAGGGTTAGGGTTAGCGTTAGCGTTAGCGTTAGGGTTAGGGTTAGGGTTAGGGTTAGGGTTAGCATTAGTGTTAGGGTTAGGTTTAGCGTTAGGGTTAGGGTTAGGGTTAGGGTTAGGATTAGGTTTAGGGTTAGGGTTTGGGTTAGGGTTAGGGTTAGGTTTAGTGTTAGGGTGAGTGTTAGGGTTAGGGTTAGGGTTAGGGTAAGGGTTAGGGTTAGCGTTAGGGTTAGGGTTAGGGTTAGCGTTAGCTTTAGGGTTAGGTTTAGGGTTAGGGTTACCGTTAGCGTTAGGGTTAGGGTAAGGGTTAGGGTTAGGGTTACGGTTAGCGTTAGCGTTAGGGTTAGGGTTAGTGTTAGGGTTAGGATTAGGGTTAGGGTTAGCGTTAGCTTTAGGGTTAGGGTTAGGGTTAGGGTTAGGGTCAGGTTTAGGGTTAGGGTTAGGGTTAGGTTTAGCGTTAGCATTAGGGTTAGGGTTAGCGTTAGCGTTAGGGTTAGGTTTAGCATTAGCGTTAGGGTTAGGTTTAGGGTTAGCGTTAGCGTTAGGGTTAGGGTTAGGGTTAGGGTTAGGGTTAGGGTTAGGCTTAGGCTTAAGCTTAGGGTTAGGGTTAGGGTTCGGGTTAGGATTTGGGTTAGGGTTAGGTTTATGGTTAAGTGAGTGTTAGGGTTAGGGTTATGGTTAGCGTTAGGGTTAGGGTTAGGGTTAGGGTTTGGGTTAGGGTTAGCGTTAGGGTTAGTGTTAGCGTTAGCGTTAGGGTTAGGGTTAGGGTTAGTGTTAGGGTTAGGGTTAGGGTTAGGGTTAGGGTTAAGGTTAGGGTTAGCGCTAGCGTTAGGGTTAGGGTTAAGGTTAGGGTTAGGGTTAGCGTTGGGGTTAGTGTTAGGGTTAGGATAAGGGTTAGGGTTAGCGTTAGCTTTAGGGTTAGTGTTAGGGTTAGCGTTTGGGTTAGGGTTACCGTTAGCGTTAGGGTTAGGGTTAGGGTTTGGGTTAGGGTTACGGTTAGCGTTAGCGTTAGGGTTAGGGTTAGTGTTAGGATTAGGGTTTGGGTGAGGGTTAGCGTTAGAGTTAGGGTTAGGGTTAGGGTAAGGGTTAGGGTTAGGGTTAGAGTTAGGGTTAGCGTTAGCGTTAGCGTTAGGGTTACGGTTAGGGTTAGCATTAGTGTTAGGGATAGGGTTAGCGTTAGGGTTATGGTTAGTGTTAGGCTTAGGGTTAGGGTTAGGGTTAGGGTTATTGTTAGGGTTAGCGTTAGTGTTAGGGTTAGGGTTAGGGTTAGCGTTAGGGTTAGGGTTAGGGTTAGGGTTATGGTTAGGGTTAGCGTTAGGGTTAGGGTTAGCGTTACGGTTAGGGTTAGGGTAAGGGTTAGGGTTAGGGTTAGTGTTAGGGTTAGGGTTAGGGTTAGGGCTAGCGTTAGGGTTAGGGTTAGGGTTAGGGCTAGCGTTATGGTTAGGGTTAGGGTTAGGGTTAGGGTTAGCGTTAGGGTTAGGGTTAGGGTTAGCGTTAGTGTTAGGGTTAGGGTTATGGTTCGGGTTCGGGTTAGGGTTAGGGTTAGGGTTAGCGTTAGGGTTAGGGTTAGCGTTAGCGTTAGCGTTAGTGTTAGGGTTAGGGTTAGTGTTAGGGTTAGCGTTAGGGTTAGGGTTACAGTTACGGTTAGGGTTAGGGTTAGCGTTAGCGTTAGTGTTAGGGTAAGGGTTAGGGTTAGGGTTAGAGTTAGGGTTACGGTTAGAGTTAGGTTTAGCGTTAGGGTTAAGGTTAGGGTAAGGTTTAGCGTTAGGTTTAGGGTTAGGGTTAGGGTTAGGGTTAGCGTTAGCGTTAGGGTTAGTGTTAGGGTTAGGGTTAGGGTTAGCGTTAGGGTTAGGGTTAGGGTTAGGGTTAGGGTTAGGGTTAGCGTTAGGGTTAGGGTTAGGGTTAGGGTTAGGGTTAACGTTAGGGTTAGGGTTAGGGTTAGGGTTATCGTTAGGGTTAGGGTTAGGGTTAGGGTTAGGGTTAGGGTTAGCGTTAGCGTTAGGGTTAGGGTTAGTGTTAGGGTAGGGTCAGGGTTAGGTTTAGCGTTAGCATTAGGGTTAGGGTTAGGGTTAGGGTTAGGGTTAGGGTTAGGGTTAGGTTTAGGG